>NC_136267.1:113017462-113057462 GCF_964187855.1 Myxine glutinosa | reverse complement strand
GGTATTGGAAAGGGTGTTGGAGAGGAGGATAATTAAGAAAGTGAAGATTGGCGAAATGCAGTTTGGATTTATTCCAGGAAGAGGAATGACAGACGTGCTTTTTATTGAGGCAGTTGCAGGAGAAGTATATGGAGAAGAGGAAGAAGTTGTTTCTTGGGTTTGTTGATCTGGAGAAAGCATTTGATAGGGTTCCACGCGAAGCAGTGACATGGGCATTGAGGAAGTTAGGAGTGGAGGAATGGTTGATCAGAGTAGTGATGGCAATGTACGAGAGAGCGCACACAGCTGTAAGGACGAAGGATGGGAACAGTGGTGAGTTTGAGGTGAAGGTGGGAGTGCACCAGGGGTCGGTACTAAGTCCACTGCTATTTGTAGCTGTGATGGAGGTACTGGCTCGGAACGTAAAGGAGGGTTTACCGTGGGAGTTGTTGTGTGCAGATGATCTGGTGTTGATTGTGGAAAGTATGGATGGACTGAAGGAGAAGATGAACAAGTGGAAGGAATGTATGGAGACAAAAGGTCTGAAGGTGAATATCAGAAAAACGAAGGTGATGGTAAGTGGTAAAGCATGTGGTGAGGTGGAAAGAACTGGGAAGTGGCCATGTGCTGTGTGCAGGAAGGGTGTCGGAGTGAACTCCATTCAATGTACAATGTGCGCTGAGTGGGTTCATCAAAAATGTAGTGGTCTGAGAGGGTCATTAATCAGTGTGGCAGCTACATTCAAGTGTTAGGTGTGCACAGAGGGAACTGCAGATGGAGGAAATGTTGAGTTGGATCTTGAAGACGGCATGAAGCTGGAAGGTGTGAAAACATTTTGCTACCGAGGAGACATGCTGAATGGAGAAGGTGGGTCAGACTCTGCAACGGTTGTTTGAGTGAGATGTGCATGGAAGAAGTTTCGGGAACTGAGTGGAGTGCTGACGAGGAGGGGAGTGTCGTTGAAGTTGAAGGGAAAGGTGTATGCTGCATGTGTGAGAAGTGTTATAATTTATGGGAGCGAGACATGGGTAATGAATGTAGAGCAGAAACGAAGGCTGGAAAGGGTGGAAATGCGAATGGTTCGGTGGATGTGCGGAGCATCGTTGAGAGAGAGAGGAAGACAAATGATGAATTGCGAAAGATGATGGGAATAGAGCCTGTGATGGATGCTGTGAAGAGAAACAGGTTGAGATGGTTTGGTCCACCAATCCACTATCCACTTCTGCATCTCCCCTTAACAAGGGGAGATGCAGAAAATAGGGCAAAATAGAGAAGATTGTCATGGGGCCCGCAAGGCTAACCCCCACTCTGGCAGGAAAAATGGCCTTAAAATGCCTGTTGTGTTGTTGTTGTATATCAGGTTATTGAATGGATCAGAACCTGCATGATATTATAACATGTTAGATCAGGTTATTGAAAGGACAATACTATGCATGACCTTATAACATGTTTGATCAGGTCGTTGAAAGGATCAGAACATGCGTATTATAACATGTTCGATCAGGTCATTGAAAGGATCCGAACATGCATGATATTACAACATGTTATATCAGGTCAGGTTATTGAAAGGATAACACCGTGCATGACCTTATTACCATGTTAGATCAGGTAATTTAAAGGAGCAGAACATGCATGACATTGTAACATGTTAGATCAGGTTATGTAAAGGATCAGAACATGCATGACATAACATGTTAGATCAGCTCATTGAAAGGATCACAACATGCATGACATGACATGTTAGATCAGGTCATTGAAAGGATAAAAATATGCATGACATAACATGTTAGATCAGGTCATTGAAATGATCAGTCTGTACCTCACACTTCTAAATTCCCGAAAGTAATATTTACTTCCGTGAACTCCATGGCAACAGCAGGACGAGTCGTGTTATTTACCCTTGGGGGTTATATAGACAGCAGTAGATCTATGATCAGGAGCGATCGTCGACGTGATATGCATGGACTAATGTCCAGATTTCTCCAAATTTATTTCAGTTATTTGTCAAACAGCATTATCGACCATTTAAAAAGGTAATCAAACGTGTTTGTGGTTTACAATATTTTTACTTCTTGTAGAAGCCGTTGCTCCCTCGGAAACACCATCATAACTTTAAGCTATTTATGCATGTTATCACTGCAGGAAAAATGCCTTGGGGAAGTCGGACATTATTAGTATTAATATTGTTTTGTAACAACATTATTAATATGCGATTTTCATTCATTTTGTTATTAAAAGTGTCTTTGGAAAAATGCCACGATAAATCTTCTCCTTTGGAAAAACGCCACGATAAAGCTAATTTAAATTGATTGACACCTCAACATGAAACCTCATTGACATCTCGGGGGAGAAAACCCCCTTGGGGAGGGGGGCAAATGAATGCGCTACAACCTTCATTGTGTAACCCTTAGTCATCCTGTCAAGTTTGGTTGAGATTGGATGTAAGTAACGATGGAATGTATCGCAGTCAAAAAATCATCAGACAGACACCAAATGGCTTATTTTAGTATGATTTTTATCTGCGACATGTCTATCACAGGTCTACAAAAGTTTGTGTTGTTGGTGGTCGTGTTGTTGTTGTTGTTTGTGGTGGTGTTGTTGGGGTTTTTGTTGGGTTGCGTTTCGCCAATTTCTAAAACCATTGGCTTTGTTTGGTTTGAGTATTATTCATGAGGGGCCCGGAAAAATCTAATCATACGTCAAATAATAGTAAGGTTTAATCAAGCCCATCAGAACGCATGGTAATCAAGCTTTACATTATGTTACGTAATCAAGTGTTACGCTAAGCAAATTACTAAAAAAAATAGCGTTACGTAATTTCTGAACAACCCCATTTTGGGGTTCAGCAATCCGTGACCATGTGACTAATCGGCTCGTTCTTATGTAACCACGGGGAGGCTGACATAGATAAGACGTGTTGAGTTAATTATGTAATAGTGCATTAAATGTGTGTTTCCCAATCACGCTGTGTTACGCTAAGAAAATTACTAAAAAAAATAGCATTACGTAATTTCTGAACGACCCCATTTTGGGTTTCAGCAATCCGTGACCATGCTACAGGTCAGCTCGTTCTTATGTAACCACGGGGAGGCTGACATAGATAAGACGTGTTGAGTTAATTATTTAACAGTGCATTAAATGTGTTTCCCAATCACACGGTTCATCTTTTAAGTGTTTTCAATGCACTTTTTCCATTCGGCCCATTATTGGATTTTGTCGTGGGTTGTGACCTTGCTTTTTTTTTTTTGTTGTGTTTTGCATTTTTGTAATGTATTTTTTTTGTTACCTCAGCATTAATTTCTACCCTGGGTCAACAGCCCCTCCTGCACATGACGATAATACTAATTTTTAAACTTTCAAAGAAATGGCAGCCAAACTATGATGAATTTTCGAAATTTGCTCGAATGAGAAATTCCACAAGGTATAATTGCAAATTTAAATTATTACCTTGTGACATACTGTAAAGTACAGGGTGTCTCAAAATACATGGAACCCATGTCACTGCTAATAATTCTGCCAATATTAATGTTCTTGTTCTTTTTTTTCAAATTTGAAGAGAGGAGACCATAACAACTAATAATTATCAATCAAAATGCCTTAGACAAAGGAGGAAAAAATATTTTCGAGTGTGTCTAAGGCGCAAAGGCGGTCATTTGGAACATGTGCTCTAATAAATGTAACCTTTGAGCTAGAGACCTCAAATCTTCAGTTTTTTTATTGTTATCATATCAGATTCCAGGAAATGTAATCTTTTTTGGAGTTTCTTGTCTGAGTAATAAATTATTATCATGTTAATGGGTTCCATCTATTTTGAGACACCCTGTACTTGCTTGTCTTTCACGTGGATCTAACCTTCGCCCTTTTTGTGGTCAATAATTTTGGCGAAAGTTAAGTCCAGTCGATAAATATTCCTAATTAGTGAATCGAAGTTAGACATGTTAGTCGTTAGATGTGCAAAAGTTACACACCACAAAACAACTTTAAAAGAAAATCCACTCAATACAATTCGCATAAACAATAGGTACTTTACAGTATTGTCACTGCCTGTGTTAGTCTTGTGCAAGAAGTGGCCATTTTTTCCGAATTGCACCATTCTGTATAAACTTCACAAACCCATATCCGTGGGAGTGAAAAGTTTTGTTTCACTTGCTGTGTTTACTGCATTTGATCTTAGAAATAACTTCCAGGTGTTCCCAGGTCATGAAAACCAACCTGTATTGCAGACACTTTCTCTTGCAAACCCATCAGGAGGAAGACTTGTGTAATGACATGTAACCAGATGTCCTGGTTAAATAAGTGTCCATTATATGGATGATAACCTCAGTTTGCAATGTTACAAAGTAGATCGTGATTGTTTATTTTATGTGCTGGAGTAAAACGTACTGCAAAGTACCCTTTTTGCCTTTTGCAGGACTTCCGTGAGAAGAACATGGACCACATGCGTCCAGATGTGATCGCCCTGCTTAGAAGCAGTCGTAACTGGTTTGTACGAGGCCTTATCAGTATCGATCCGGTGGCCCTTTTCCGCTGGGCAACGATCCGAGCCTTTTTTCAGGCAGTCAGTAGATTCCGAGCAGCTGGGAGGCACCAGAAGGAGAGACGTGCCGGTAAGGATTGTCAGACATAAATGTCATGTAAATAAAGAAAGTTGCAAAAAAAAAAAGACTTCCAGAATAAGATCATTATAGTTGTTTTTATATTACGTTTCTTCTGTTTCTTCTGGCATCTAGACTGATGCTAGCACTAGATGGTTAATATTCAGATGCTAGTTGTGCAATGCAACATCACTCAATTGCATGAGGCAGATGTAATACCCATGTGATTGGTTGAAATGTGAGGTGGATGCAATATACATCAATGGGAATAACAGGGTTTGGTTCCATATAATTCATAACATATATCAATTGGAATTACATGGTTCAGTTCCATATACTTCCACACGGTTCTGCAAAAAGCTGATGTCACATTTTACATTATGTGGAATTTGTCCGAGTACATGCTAGTCAATGATATTATTCCACCAAAAAACAGCAATAAAAGCAGGAAGTAGTGGAACAAAATGTGATTAAGCATTCGCTGGAGAAAAATAAGAAGAGGAAGATGTCAGTTTCCCATTGACTGGCATGAAACTCCAATGTGAAGTGAATATCCTACACAGTAGCCCAAACATTTCATTTGCACGTAATGTACAGTGCATAAAGAAAGTATTCAGACCCCTTCACTTTTTTCACATTTTGTTATGTTGCGGAAGCCTCTCCTCGGTGAAAAACACATGAAAGCCCGCTTGGAGTTTGCAAAAAAGCACCTAAAGGACTCTCAGACTGTGAGAAACAAGATTCTGTGGTCTGATGAAACCAAGCTTGAACTGTTTGGCTTCCGTCTGGCCACTCTGCCATAAAGCCCAGATCGGTGGAGTGTTGCAGTGATGGGTGTCCTTCTCGGAGTTTCTCCCATCTCCACACGGGATCTCTGGAGCTCAGCCAGAGTGACCATCGGGTTCTTGGTCACCTCTCTTACCAAGGCCCTTCTCCCCCGATTGCTCAGTTTGGCCGGGCGGCCAACTCTAGGAAGAGTCCTGGTTGTTCCAAACTTCTTCCATTTAAGAATTATGGAGGCCACTGTGCTATTGGGAACCTTCAATGCAGCAGAATTTTTTTTTGTAGGCTTCCCCAGATCTGTGCCTCGACACAATCCTGTCTCTGAGCTCTGCAGGCAGTTACATGAACCTCATGGCTTGGTTTTTGCTCTGACATGCATTGTCAGCTGTGAGACCTTATATAGACAGGTGTGTGCCTTTCCCAATCATGTCCAATCAATTGAATTTACCACAGGTGGACTCCAATCAAGGTGGAGAAACATCTCAAAGATGATGAAGAGAAATGGGAGGCACCTGAGCTAAATTTCAAGTGTCATAGCAAAGGGTCTGAATACTTATGTAAATGTGATATTTCAGTTTTTCTTTTTAATAAATTTGCAAAACGTTCTAAAATCCTGTTTTCTCTTTGTCATTATGGGGTATTGAGTGTGGATTGATGAGGAAAAGTGAATTTAAACAATTTCAGTATAAGGCTGCAACATAACAAAATGTGAAAAAAGTGAAGGGGTCTGAATACTTTCTGAATGTACTGTATTTAAATACAATATGAGGAGACGAAGTCAAGTACTGTTCCGCTGTATAGTCGAAAGCTATAAGGTGGCACATTGTATAAAAAGCACATGATTGATTTCCGTGTTTGGTAGCTTGATGTTCAAGATTCCTATGTTGCCAATGCAAACAAGTTGTTCACAGTTTATTGTTCTTCTGCAGACATGTGTTACTCATTTGTTTCTGCAGCAGAGCCCATGAAACGCAACGCCGGACCTACACAGACCCAAGTAGCAACCAAAGGCTTCAGCTTCCTCATGCATCCCGTGCACCAGAGGAGTTTGCAAGTCCTGCAGCGTTACCGCGAGAGCCACAACAGTGAGAAGATTGCTCTAATTGAATTTTGTGTTGTGCCTGCTCTCTGCAGTATTATGCTTCAAAGTTTTCCAACACAAGTGTTAGTAATACTTACTTCCTTCTTATCGACGCTTCTTGTGGTTTATTTTTAAATTTTAAATTTAAATTCACTGCAAGGTCTTGCTTTGCATTAAATTCAGTAATCTTCTTTATCTCTTTGTAATTAACGGGTGCGTCATGCACTCATCTTTACTATCGAGCAAAAGAGATACATAACAGGTCCGTTAAGCATTATCGAATTATAATTAACTTGTTTCTGGTCATTTAAAACAGGTGTCCCATAAGCTAATAAAGGTATAATACATGTCCAGCCATAAGGTAAATTATGTTGTTTTGGTCACCTCTTCTGCTAATTAAAGGTGGCTACATTAGACAGATTGCTGCATAATCAGGGTGATTTGCACAGATTATTACCCTCACCAGAGGAGAGGGTATCGCATTTGGGTCCGTTTGTTAGTTGGCAAAAAAACATTTTTTGGACAATTATGTAGATCACTCGTGTGTGTGTGTGTGTGTGTGTGTGTGTGTGTGTGTGTGTGTGTGTGTGTGTGTGTGTGTGTGTGTGTGTGTGTGTGTGTGTGTGTGTGTGTGTGTGTGTGTGTGTGTGCGTGCTCACTTATACTTGCCTACAGGTCACAATTTTAAACCGATCTTCATGAAACTTCACCAAATGGTAGAGGTTGTGGTCCAACAGAATCGTATTTATTTTTTAGGTCAAAAGGTCAACATAGGCCAGAGGTCAACCACTTTTCTTCAAATTTCTAAAATCCTCAATATTCATCCAATTGACCTGAAATTTGAATAGGATTTACATATCAGCTAACTGAATTCAACCATCGACTGTTTTTGAGATCAACCTAGGCCAAAAGGTCAACATGGGCCAAAAGGTTGAACAACCTTTACAAATTGCTAAAATCCTCAGTTTTCATTTGATTGACTTGAAATGTAAATAGGATTTTCACATCAGCTAACTGAATTCAACAACCAACTATTTTTGAGGTCAACATAGGCCAAAGGTCAAACTCGGCCAAAGGTCAACGACTGTTTTCAAACTTCTAAAATCCTCAGTTTTCATCCGACTCCAACGGGGGTCGGGCCACTGGCGGTGGATGGTCCACGTCGAGGTGGGCCGGCTTGAGGCGGTCCACAGAAACGTGGTCAGGAGTACCGCCGATGTCCAGGGTTAAGTGCTTCACCCCGGTCTCCAGCACGCGGAAAGGCCCGTCGTACGGGGGCCGCAGTGGTGTCCGGTGGGCATCGTGGCGGACGAAGACGTACTCCGCCGTGCGAAGCTCCGGGGCGACGTGCGTCGGTGGGTGCCCGTGGCGTGCCGTTGGCACCGGGGCGAACCTCTGGGCGGTCTCCTGCAGAGCGGACCGCTGCTGTGCCGCGGACCATGGTGCCGTGGAGTCGGGTAGGAATTCGCCCGGCAACCGGAGCGGTTGCCCGAAGACCAACTCCGCCGCGGATGCGCGCAGGTCATCCTTGGGCGCCGTCCGGAGGCCCAGCAGGACCCAGGGGAGCCTGTCGACCCAGCCGCCATCGCGGAGGGTGGCCCGGAGCGCGGCCTTCAATGAGCGGTGGAATCGCTCGCACAGGCCGTTAGCCTGGGGGTGGTAGGCCGTGGTTCGGTGCAGCCGGACCCCGAGCCCCCGCGCGACCGACCCCCAGAGCTCCGAGGTGAACTGGGGGCCGCGGTCGGACGAGATGTCTAAGGGGGCACCGAACCGGGCGACCCAGGTGGCGATGAACGCCTGCGCGAAGTCCGCCGCCGTCGTCGACGCCAAGGGCACGGCCTCCGGCCACCGGGTGGTGCGGTCCACCATGGTGAGGACGTGGGTGAAACCCCGTGAGGGGGGCAGAGGTCCCACCAGGTCCACGTGGACATGGTCAAACCGGCGTTCCGGCACCGTAAACGGGGCCAATGGGGCCTGGGTGTGCCGGTGCACTTTGGCGCGCTGGCACGCGAGGCACGTCCTGGCCCAGCCACGGACGGCCTTCCGGAGGCCATGCCAGACGAATTTGTCGGCGATCAACCTCTGGGAGGCCCTCGTGCCCGGGTGGGACAGGCCGTGGATGGCGTCAAACACCTGGCGCTGCCAGCCCGCGGGCACGATGGGGCGAGGCCGCCCGAGGGAGACGTCGCACAAGAGGGCCGCGCCCGCGCCGTCGAACGGCACCTCGGTGACGCGGAGGCCCGTGACGGCGGTCCGCAAGGCCTGGACGTCGGGGTCAGCGGCCTGGTCCGCTGCCATCCGGGCATAGTCAATGCCGAGGTGGACTGCGTGGGCGACGGCCCGGGAAAGGCAATCCGCCACCGGGTTGTCCTTCCCCGCGACGTGCCGGATGTCCGTTGTGTACTCGGACACGGCCGAGAGGTGACGCTGCTGCCGGCCCGACCATGGCTCGGTGACCTTGCCCATCGCGAAGACCAGCAGCTTGTGGTCGACGAAGGCCGTGAACGCACGGCCCTCGAGCAGATGGCGGAAGTGCCTGACCGCCAAGTGAAGCCCGAGCAACTCGCGGTCGAAGGTACTGTAACGGTGTTCGAGCGGGCGAAGCTGCTGGCTAAAGAACGCCAGCGGTTGCCAAGCTCCACGCACCCATTGCTCGTGCACTGCGCCCACCGCGTAGTCCGAGGCGTCGGTGAGGGCGATCGGTGCATCGGGCGCCGGGTGCGCGAGCATGGTGGCGTTAGCCATGGCGAGCTTCGCGCCCGTGAACGCCGCGTCCATCTGCTCGGTCCAGGTAACGTCACCTTTGACCGGCTTACCTCGGAGAGCTTCGTGCAGGGGGCGCAGGAGCTGGGCGATACGGGGCAGGAACCGATGGTAAAAGTTCACCATGCCCAGGAACTCCTGCAGCCCCCTGATCGTGCGGGGGCGCGGAAACCCCTTCACCGCCTCCACCTTGGCCAGCAGGGGGACGGCTCCGTGCCTGGTGACGCGGTGCCCCAAAAAATCGATTTCGGCGACGCCGAACCGGCACTTTGCGGGGTTCACAATCAGGCCATGCTGGCCCAGGCGTTCGAAGAGCGTGCGGAGGTGGTGTAGGTGCTCTTCGCGGGACGCGCTGGCGACGAGGATATCGTCCAGGTAGACGTATACAAAATCCAAGTCACGCAGGACGCTGTCCATCAGCCGCTGGAACGCCTGAGCCGCATTCTTCAAACCGAAGGGCATCCGCAGTAATTCGAAGAGTCCGAATGGCATGATGACCGCCGTCTTCGGGATGTCCTCCGGCCTGACGGGGACCTGATGGTAGCCGCGTATGAGGTCCACCTTCGAGAAGAAGGACATGCCCGCCAAACGGGCGGAAAAGTCCTGAATGTGGGGGACGGGGGTAGCGGTCGGGGGTGGTGGCGTCATTGAGACGGCGATAGTCCCCGCACGGTCGCCATCCCCCGCCGGGCTTCGGCACGATGTGCAGTGGCGATGCCCAAGCACTCTCCGAGCGCCGAACGATGCCGAGTCGCTCCAGGGTAGCGAACGCCGCTTTTGCTACCGCTAGCTTCGTCGGCTCGAGGCGGCGTGCCCGGGCGTAGACCGGTGGCCCGATGGTGGGGATGTGATGGGCCACCCCGTGCTTGACGGCCCCCGCCGAGAAGGTGGGCCGCGTGAGGGCCAGGAAGCTGGCGAGGAGGCGGGTGAATTCGTCCGCTGCCGGAAGCGTACAGATCAACGTGGCCGGAACCGAACCGTTCGGCAAGCCGCTCGGTGAGCCGCTCAGTGAGCTGCTCGATGAGCTGGGCAGTGCACAAGCAAGCGAGCTGAACGTCTCGGCCTGGACAAGACGTCTGTGCTTTATGTCGACCAGGAGCCCATTTGCGCACAGGAAGTCCGCGCCAAGCAATGCCATGGGCACGTTGGCCGTGACGAACGACCATCGGAAAACCTGCCCTCCGAACCGCAGAGAGAGGCAGCGTTTTCCGTACGTACGGATGGGCGTCCCGTTCGCGGCAAGCAGCGCGGGGCCCCCGCCCGCGGTGTGCTTGTCTGACGTATCGGCAGGAACGACACTCACCTGCGCTCCCGTGTCGCACAGGTAACGGCGCCCGGATAAGGTGTCCGTTATGAACAGTAGGCTGTTCGAACGGCCGGCGCTCATTGCCACTATCGAGTGCCGGCCCGGGCGTTTCCCGACCTGTCGAAGGAGCACGGCGGATGACACTGTCGAGCCTCGTGGCCGAACCTGGCGTGGAACCGGCACCAGGTGGTGGAGCTGGAGGAGCGCGGCTGGCTCCTCCAGGCTGGTGGAGCCGGCGGTTTTCCCCACGGTGGCGGTTTTCTCCGCGGTGATGGGCGGGGCGTGGCGGCGGCCACGAGGTGTGCATCGGCATCAGCCTCGGGATCCACGAGGTGTGCAGCAGCATCAGCCTCGAGATCCACGACGGCCGCACCGACTCTCGCCCACGTGTCCGAAGCCGCAAAGTACTTGTCTGCCTCGGCGGCCAGTGCTCGGGGTTCCGTTATCACGGTCCCGGCCAACGCGAGGCGGACCTGTGCTGGTAGTTGGCGACGGAAAAGCGCCCGGAATAGAGAACCAGGGGCTTCGTCGCCCAACAGCGACAGCATATGGTCCATTCGGACCGATGGGCGCGTGTCGCCGAGCTCGGGGAGATCCAGGAGGTGGTCGGCCCGTACGTCCTCCGTGAGGCCGAACGTGGCTAGGAGTAGCCGTTTGAGCGCCTCGTACTTGTGGCCGTCCGGTGGGTGGCGAAGGACGGACACAACTCGAGCGGCCCTGCCGGGCCCGAGGGAGGCGACCACGTGGCAGTAGCGCTTCTACATGGGCTTCAGCTTGGACGAACCAAACTTCGGCCTGGGCCTCCCAAAATTCGGGAAGTTTGACCGACATCGCGTTGTTTGCCATTGCAATGGCGTCGTGTTCGGAAGGATCGCTACGGCAGATCCAACGTCGAGGTCACCAAATGAAGCGCGGTGCTGCGCGCGGTAAGGCTTACGAAAGGAGCAAGCGGACAACTCGGTTCATACAAAAGAGTCTTTATTCAAAGCACTCAAACTGCAGCACTGCGCTGCTCGGGGCTGCGCGCCCCGTGTATATCCTGAGGCCACGCCTCTCTCCCCGGCGTGGCCCACCCCCACTTGGTGTGCGGGGTGATGTCACCACGTCAGTGCTTTCGTGTCCGCCACAATGATGTCATCAGTGCCTTCATTATGACATCCTGATTAGACAAGTATAACACTTGATCTGATCAGTTTGAAATTTCTTGAACATGATCTCCACAAAAATGATATGGGAGAATTAAATTGATGCCATCATTGGTCACATGTTTCGGCAGCCATATTGAATTGAACATAAATCTACATTGTCAATAAACCACACAAACACAGCAGCTAATAAACACCCCACAAAATACACCACACAAACACGTCCTGGCGAGTGTCTGCAATATCTGATTGCTCTTTCTTGTTTCACCTTCATAAGAAACGGACTATTGAATTAAGTTTTTTTCCCCCTTTGCTTGCATAAAATTTGCATGAAATAATTTCTTAATGTGTTTCTTTCATCTCTCCAAGTAGACCAGAAGAACTTTCAAAGGGCAATATCTGCTGGCTCCTCCATAGACTCAGGGACATCCTGCAGGTGAGGGCAAATTCGTAGTAAAAATCGTCTTTGTGTGTAATCATAATCTCCTTCCAAGCCTTACCCCAAGGCATTTGATATAGTTGGTGGTGTCTGAGCCAGATTGTTTATCATGCCAATTTTATCTTTCCAGCACAAGTGGTGAGTTTCGAAGATGTTTGAGCAGTGAGGAGCAGTCACCAACTGGTCAATTTTTAAGTCAAGGTTCCGAGGAAGACGTCTTCTTATTCCCTTCATCTAGTCGTCAACGAGATCGGACCACAAGCGTATTACTGTAAGACTCTTTAACAGTATTTATGTACTTCCTAGGAATGGAGTTAGATTTTTGATGAATCTAGCTTTGGAAAGTATGGTAAATGTTGTTGAAAATATAACATGTCACCAAATGATTGCATTGGTTGAAATAGTCTTACAAAACAAGTATTTATCATTTAATAAATAATTGCCTTCAAAATAGAATTGTACCGACTCCCACAGTACGCCTCAACCTCTCCTTTCAACTTGTGATTGCAGTACAAACAAGTCAGGAGACGACGATGGTTCACGAGCGAGCAGTATTCAATGACAAAGTACGGACTAGAACCGAAATAGGTCCGGACTGGGGGTCGGGGGCACACGTGGCAGGTGTCGGACCCCAACATGCGGTGTACATGCCTATTTACAAAGGGCCCCAATGCGCTGCGTGCACAGGCCTTTAAGAGCCAGCTGTATGTAATTGTGTGTGGTGCTGGCCTGGAAATGTCAAAACGAAGGTTACTGACCTTGAAATGAGATAGAAAATAATGTATAATCAGTTATGAGGTTAGTTAGCTACACAATACTGAAAATTCGGTTTGATTCAGACAACTTTGAAAATTTGACCTTTGTGACCTTCAAAGGTCAAAGGTCGAAGATTCTGAAATTTGTTGTAAAACTTGTATTTCATGATGTATGTGATAATATAAGATCATGTATGACATTTCACCCTATCAGGAAGCGAACAATAATAAAACCATCAAAAATCGACTTTTCTAAATTTCGTGACCTTGTGACCTTGACCTTGGGGCGAAAATGAAAAATCGAGCTCTGTGGGGCTGGACACATGACATTGGCCTAACCAAATATCGAAACCCCTGTCAGATTCCACCAACTCCCTCGAAGAAGATGTAGCTTGAACTCGATTACCCCCTAAAAAGACGTCTTTTTGGGCGTGGCTCCGCCCACAATGGGCGCAATACGCCCACTCTAGGTAGTTTGAAATTTCCCACTCTAGGCAGAGAGGGGACACAACTAGATCATGATATCAACCTCCCACCCAAGTTTCATCAAGAACGGATGATATCATCGGGTAGTTATGCTGCGGACAGACAGACACACAGACACACACCCATGACGAATATAGTGGTCACTCTGTTTGATAACTCGTGAACCAATAATGTAGTCCTGAGGAGCATGTAGTCGATTTCAATGATGCATTTTGTCCCAATTAAGAGCACGATGATGTAGGGCATTTAAATTTTTTTTTTAGGCAGAGAATAGGCCTCTTGCTGACTGCTCCAAAGCCTTATTGGTTTCCAGGTCCCAGTGGTGAACCCGCGTTCCAGGTGACTATCCGGGCATGAAAGCCAACTTGCTATTCTTTGGAGATGCACTCCACCCGTTGATGGACCATTTTCTTTCAACCAAATTTCTTGGGACACTAGTTGAGATTTTTGACATCAGCAAATTTGAATGAATGATCTTATGAGCATTCTCATAGGAAATTGCACTATTTGCAGCCAACTTCCAGGAGCTTTCCACCAGTTGATTAATACTATCTTCCCGACTTTGGCAATTTTTCTCAGTGGTTGTTGGTATTGTGAAACAGATGGTTGCCCTCAGTATCTCAGTGGTTGCTGGTTGCTGGTTGCTGACAAGCTGTCTCGAAAATAACCCTGTGCCAACATCCATACCACTTTAACTCCATACTATATGTGGGAGCACTGTTTTTTTTTTGTTTTTTTTTGTATACAAGATCGAGGCTCGTTTAAGAGCTAGCACATCAAACACATATCAGCACATAAAACACAAAAAACATAAACGGGCACGTAAAAGAATAAGGGGTGGGGGAGACAATATGGAGAGAGAGAGAGAGAGGGAAGCGCACAAGCACAACAATAGAGAACAGGGACATCAGGAGATCTGTTCGAAGGGAGCAGGCCGGGGGGGGTGGGGGGGGGGAGGGAAGGGGTACATGGCATAAAACAAATTGACACTACAAGGAATTTCAGAAATGAAGTCGGGATTGAAAGATGTGGTTTTGGGGTGTATTAACGGGGGTAGAAAATATCAAGGTTTTGGATGGGAGAAGATAAGAGATGGTGGTAAACAGCTGTTTTAAATACCTGGAGGGAGGAGTGGGATTGAAGAGAGAGTGTGGGAGTTTGTTCCAGAGGTGGGAGAAAAGAGAAATGAAAGTGAAGGTGAGCAGAGAGTCTTGATTTTGGCAGTTTAACCAGAAGAGGGTTTCTGGCAGTTCTTTTGCATCCTGCAGGAATATTTGTGGGACACAGCACAGACAGAGCTGGGGGAGCTAGGCCAGAGAGGAGTCGGTAGAAGACAAAAAGACCATCAAACCTGCCTGTGGTGAGAGAGTGAACGACCCTCAGAATCAGCTTCATCGCGGGAGATACCAACGATCCTGAAAGCTTTGGTTTCTACAGCGTGAAGCCGAGCTAGGTGTTAGGCAGGAGCACCAGCTCAAGAGTGTAGAGCAGTATTCCATTGAGCTACGGATGAAAGCCTTGTATGTGGTGAGGAGCTCAGGTGTGCCAAGGAATGACTTCGCACGACGGAGGATGCTCAGTCGGCGACTGGCTTTGGAGGCCAGTTTGGAAATGTGGTTTTCCCAGGAAAGATCATGGCAGATAGTGAGACCCAGAGCAGTAGATAGAGGGAGTTTGGTCAACCCGGTTTCAACTGGTCTGCCCTATGATTGGTTAAGCGCTGTCATGTGATTCACAGGCGCCATGTTGTTACCCAACCTCCATAACTAGCAGAACGTGCATCGCATTGCATGCATTCGCTTCGTTTTTCATCAGTCAAAAAAAAAAAGCGGTGCTGTTCGGCATATGGTTGTTCTAATCGTTCAGACAGGGGAAAATCAATGCACCATTTTCCCCGCAACCCAGAACGAAGGAAAATTTGGGAGATAAAGGTTCTACGAGAAGGCTGGAAACCAAACGACAAGTCTTTCTTGTGCGAAGTAAGTGTCCATGCTTCTCACAGACTCAGTCTTACGTAACACTAACTAACAAAGTAAATTGCAAGCCACATGCTTCGGTCAATACACCTGGATATGCTCTGGCCTACGCTATCAGAGTTGATCTCATTTGGGCAGACTGGGGGCTAGGCCTAGGGTCTAGTCCAAGATAGATTAGGCCTACCCAGGAAGCGGTAAGGCTAGCCTAGTCCAGTCGACAATTAGGAACATACATTAGGATCAACCCGTAAATGTGAGTTAAACAGGATTTTTAACCCAAATCTCGTGCCTGTATTTGGCTCAGCAATAGTGACACACAGTGCACACACCCTACTAAAAGATAGTCTATGTCTTTCTTTTTCTTTGCAGGATCGTTTCGACGAGACACAATATGAGTGTCACAGGGCCGATGACCTGAGGAAGCTCAAGCCAAATGCTATTCCAACTAAGTTCCAACTAAGACTTGCCAGCCTGCCATGGGCTGAAGCGCAGTCTCTTAATGAAATTCTTCACTACGAGGTTACACTTTTATGCGAGGAAACAGGGGAAGATGCGTAAAGATAAACTAACTAAATCGAAGTTAAGTGGAGCACTAGGAAGCAAGAGTATGGCAATGCGAGAAGTTGTAAAAAAAATTGCGATAATTTAAGGGCATATAACATATAAACTACAAGGAGCCCTCAGCAAGTGGACATAGCATAGAAAATTAATACATGGAATTCAAATACATGTTTAAATGTGTGTACATGTACTTGCTTTGTGTGTACATTCATGAAGCAGTAATGATACTTTAGCAGTTCAACTAACTGTGTGCAATCGGATGTACCATTCATTCTTTCTTTTGTAGATCATCTCACCAACATTGTGCAACTAAAGTGTCAAGTTAATCTGAACATAAATTTGTAAGCTTCCTTGTAGCACAATCAATAATCAGTATGACTTCGAAGATGCAAGAGGAGAGGCAAGAGAGTGAGAAAGAGTGAATATGAAATTGTGAGAGAGGGGAAGGGAGGCACTGGAGGAGGAAAGGTGCCGACATAGGGAAGGGAGAATTGTATTAAAGACAGAAGAGTGTAAGGAAATAGGAAGAAAGGGATTTTGAGGAGTAAAAATGAGAGGAAAAGGGGAATGCATTTAAGGAAAAAGAGAGTAGGAAGAGAGCAAGTACATAGATGAGGTAGAGACCTAATCATGTATAAGTTGACTCGTGAATTGAACGAATCTTCATCACTTCAGATATACCAGCAGAAAGTACAGAGTGAACGCTACACATAGTCAGTCATTAAGCACGCAAAGGGATATCGATGAATTAACATTAAAAAATAATTAATTCCATCCAATATAGACATAATGGATGTAGCAAGGAGATTTTTATTCTTCAAACGAAAGAAGTGAAGCCCAGCAATTCAACGACCCTCGTTTGGGATGACTGAATGTGAAACAAACAAAAGCTTAATACACTGTAAATGAAAAATAATGGGTCGGTGAAATTCCAACAAATCTAATCGATACTTGTACGTACATTTGTGTAACAGGGACAGGATTCGCAACTGACTAAACAATGTATGAAACTCAGGAACATAAAAATAAACCCATCCCTAATAGCGGTAAGTTGCATGCACGCTTGCACTTGACCTTGGGTAACAACATGGCGCCTATTGTTTAGTTGGCCAAACTCTCTCTATCTACAGCTCTGGTGAGACCCAAAAGCTTGAATAAGCTGGTTCAATAGTCACAGCCTTGGCCGTGAAAAGCCCAGAATGAAGCTGGACCAGTGTAAACACATCCACCTGAACTGATGATTTAGAGGCCTGAGACTGTCAGGATCACCTAAATCCAGGATCACTGCTCACCTCTATACATTCGTTCTTTATGTTTTTCCTGTCTGCGGAATCAATTTCCACATTCTCTTCAATGTCATTCTTCCCTCAGGGTCTTCATAGACAGCTGTTCACCACCATCTTAGATCCTCCCCAATCCAAAACAATGATCTTTTTGACCTTTGTTAACATCCCAACATCCACCTCAATCCCTCCTTCCAAATTTTCAGTTTCCCCTCTTGAGAGTTAGCTTCTGTATCCATCTTGTCCAGGCCATACATCCTCTCCTGCCCCCATTCCACCCCACACCCATTGTTTGTCCAAGTCTCCCTCTATCTTGGTCTTCAACTCTGCTGTTGGTGTTCTGTCCCTTTTGTCCTGATGCGTCCTGATCCGCTCAGTGTACTAGTACTAGATCACACGAGCCCTCGACGATGTATTAAAAAAACAATGAAGCTTCATTGAGTTTTAATGGGTTTGACGAGCTTAATCAAGGTTCCGGTAGCTCCAATCAGGTTTCTCAACGCTCAGATTTTGAGGATTCTTTGAGAGGAGAGGTGATAACTCTTTGTTTTCTCGGCACTCTTTTGTGTTAGAGATCAGCAGCGCTTTAATTATGATTTTAAAGTGCCCAGAATTAGTAGAAAATGTAATAGAAACGAAAATATCACTTGTGACTTGGGCCTAAATTTGACTTCACAACTCGATTAGCAATGGTGAATATATTCGTAGAAGCAATATTGCACATGCATGTTGAGAAATACTCGTATTTATCCACACGTTTCACTGAAGATCATATGTTCTCTCCTTTTCATTTCCAGGCGAAACCGAGGCCAGGCTAAGCTGCGGATTAATCTTCCAAAGGTTCGTGAAGCAGAAGGTGTGACGTTCCTTCTTTTTACTTACTTTCCTGGTCCCAGATGAATGTTGTTTGTGACATGGCCTCATGAAATAGTGAGGAATCTTGAATATTTTGTGTATTGCTTTGGTCAATGGAGTACGGACTGCCTTTCCACAAAGAAAGACTCCATGGCCGCGTATTTGTCACACAATACACTGCTGCTCTACTAGCAAACCACCAGTTGACATCTTTCACTCACATCCCTATTAGGAGAAGAATAGCAACTGCCTTTTCTCTAATGAGATGTAAAATTGGATTTAACAAACTTAAAGATATTTTTTGTGGTGGACATGATGGCCTAGAGATATGTACACTCACCTCTGAGCCATCTAGCATGGCTTTGAATCTCTGCCCCTCTACAAACTGTCATCTTGTTGTCTCGCAGGCAGGACAAGGCCTCAGTTTGTGCAGTGTCCATCGGATAGACGTTAAACTGGTCGTCCCGTCTGCCAACATGAGCTAGCGGATGTTAAAGATCCCACATTGTCCATGGTGTAATTATGACGAAATGACCTGATTTCTTTTCCCTTACCCCCCCAACCCTCCCAAACAGCACCTCCTTGATGTGCGCTCTCTGAAGCACATTGCGAACCAGACCTTACATGACCACACTACGAAGTCGCTGCTGCATTTGCACACCAAGAAAAGGCCTCCAAGCATCAGTGCTCAGTTTCAGGTGACTATTCCCCACACTTGCCATTAATTGATCAAATTGATCTGTTTGGATTTTTTTTCAGTCTTTCTTAAAATTTGGCTTTATTATTTTGAGTCTTGTA
Organism: Myxine glutinosa; assembly: GCF_964187855.1. Taxonomy (NCBI): domain Eukaryota; kingdom Metazoa; phylum Chordata; class Myxini; order Myxiniformes; family Myxinidae; genus Myxine; species Myxine glutinosa. The sequence continues at coordinate 113,038,657 of NC_136267.1, read as the reverse complement.
AATCTAATTATTTACATTATCTGAAATACACTATATAGGTTATCTGCCAAGAAGGCATAAATTGTGTTATCTACCCCATCTATATCAACTTTGATTTTCATTGCTGTAATGTATATTTTAATGAGCTAGATCGATTTTCATGTGCATGTGAAGCCATTTCCGTTTGCTTGATTATTGTCATGGCAATGAGCCTGTACACAATCTTAAATGGCAGCAAAGGAGCAAGGAGTGAGTACGCAAGTAAGCAATGGTACGTGTTCAACGATGATATCTGCAAATCCCAAAATTGTTCTTAAAATGCGAAGGTACTCAGCTTAGAACATGACATTACCACTTGCTGATGCCATTACCATCTGGTGCAGCTGAGTTGTACTCATGGATGTGGGTTTGTAATGAATTATTGGGTGGGGTTAATTGAATGAGTGTGTCAGGGCATATATTGGGTGAACCACGACTTATGGAAAGCAGAGGTTAGGGAAAAGGTCGGGAAAGGACAAAGGTCGGGAAAAGTGTCCCATGACATCCATGAGACATTTCTGCACAGGATATGTCTCCATGGTGTCAATAATATTGCATATATCTTAAATTACATTCTTTGTATGACTACCAGGTGCTGAATTATATCTATCATGTATATATGTGGAAATCAATGGCACGGTCTTCAAGCAGCCATCAATCATCTGGACTGGTCTCCCATCTCTACCATCTCTGACATCAACTCATCCTGGGAATTCTTCCAAAGTAAATTGCTCTCTCTCATGCACAGATTTATCCCATCTCGTCTTCAGTTGTCATACCCTTCCTCCCGTCCATGGTACACGGAATCTTGTGGTGAGGCTGTTGCCCAGAAACAACTTGCCTTCGTCTCCTGGAAAGCAAATCCAACGGAAGGAAATCTCATTTCCTTTCACAAAGCCCGAAACAAGTGTGTGTCCACCCTCAGGAGAGCCAGGAAACAATATCTCTCCGTTCTCAAGACCGAACTCTCTTATCTGTCTCCCTCTTCCAAATCCTGGTGGCGTCTGGTCAAATCCGTTTCTGGTGTTTGTTCCCCCTCCATCCCCTCCCTTACCTCAAACGGCTACACAGCTGACTCCGCACGTGAAAAAGCTGAATGCCTCAACTCTGTGTTTGCCTCTAAATCTTGTGTCCCAAACCCATCCCTCTCTGTACCCACCATACCCAGTCGTACCCTGCTGCTCCTGGACTCCGTGTCCTTTCCTCCTGACAAGGTGGAAAAGTTTCTGTCAACCCTCGACTCTGATTCTGCAACTGGACCCGACGGCATCAGCCCACGGGTCCTAAAATCCTGCTCTGCTGCTCTATCGCACCCTCTCTCTGTTCTCTTCACCCTCTCTTTTGCTCAAGGTCAACTGCCATCTGCTTGGAAATCAGCCAACATCACCGCTTTGCACAAAAAAGGTGCAAAAACAGATCCTAGCAACTACAGACCAATCAGCCTTCTCCCAATTATCAGCAAAGTCATGGAATCCATCATTGCTTCTGATATGAAATCTTTCCTCTTCTCCAATGGCTTGATCTCTGATCATCAATTTGGTTTCAGACCAGGTCACTCTACTCTGGACATGCTGCTTCTGCTGTCTCAACAATGGATGGAGGTCCTCAATGCCAAACAGGAAATTAGAGCTGTCTCCCTCGACATATCACGTGCCTTCGACACGGTCTGGCACCCCGCTCTGCTCACCAAACTCTCCTCCTTTGGTATCCATGGAAATCTCCACGCATGGCTGGCGGACTTCCTCTCTAGTCGTCGTCAACGTGTGGCCCTGAATGGGTTTCTCTCATCTCCTCTTCCTGTTCAGGCTGGAGTTCCCCAAGGCAGTGTTCTGGGCCCCGTGCTTTTTCTGGTCTTCATCAATGATCTCTCTGACTCTCTCGAAAATCCTCTCTATCTCTTTGCTGATGACTCCACTCTCTGCCGCTCCATTCCTCATCCCTCAGATCGGCAGTCTGCTGCCTCCTCACTCTCTGAAGACCTGGACAAAATCACAGACTGGTCAAACAAGTGGAACATGTCTTTCAATCCTGACAAATCTCACACTCTTACTATGTCTCTCCGAAAAGATCGACTGGACAACCCTCCCATCTACTTTCTCAACAATCCTCTCCAAGAAGTTCTGTCGCTCAAGATTTTGGGTCTCACTATCTGCCATGATCTTTCTTGGGAAAACCACATTTCCAAGCTGGCCTCCAAAGCCAGTCGCCGACTGGGCATCCTCCGTCGTGCGAAGTCCTTCCTCGGCACACCTGAGCTCCTCACCACATACAAGGCTTTCATCCGCAGCTCAATGGAATACTGTTCTCCCCTATGGGCCGGTGCTCCTGCCTCACACCTAGCTCGGCTTCACGCTGTTGAAACCAAAGCTTTCAGAATTATTGGAATCTCCTGCGATGAAGCTATCTCTGAGGGCCTTTCACTCACTCACCGCAGGCAGGTAGGTGGTCTTTCTGTCTTCTACCGACTCCTCTCCGGCCTTGCACCCCCAGCTCTCTCTGTGCTCTGTCCCCCAAATATTCCTACAGGTCGCACAAGATCTGCCAGCAACCCTCTGATGGTTAAACTGCCGAAATCTCGGCTCTCCGCTCACCTTCACTCTTTCATTCCTCTTTTCTCCCGCCTCTGGAACAAACTCCCTCACTCCCTTCAATCCCACTCCTCCCTCCAGGTCTTTAAAACAGCTGTTCACCACCATCTCTTATCTTCCCCCATCCAAAACCTTGATCTTTTCTACCCCCGCTAATTCACCCCAGATCCACCTTGTTTGAAATTCCAACTTCTTTCCTGGAAGTCCTGGCAGTGTCCATATGTTTTATACCTCTCCCACTGCCCCCTTCCCACGCCCCCCCCCCCAAAGCCCTCGCCCTCTCTCAGATCTCTCGATGTCTCCATGTCTCTCGGTCCCTGCTCTCAAATGTTGTGTTTGTGTCCTTCCCCCTCTCTCCCCATCTTGTCTACCGCTCCCTATGTTATATGTTTTATGTGTCGGTTTGTCTTTCTGTGTGATTAATGTTCGCTCTTTCACGAGCCTCGATATTGTATACAAAAAAAAAAAAAAAAAAAAAAAAAAACAACAACAATGGCAAAAGAAGATTTTTTTTTTTACTCCTCCCTTCTCCAATGTCAACTTCATATGTGCTTCATATTGTGTAATATGTTATGATTTAGTGAGTCTGATAATGATTGTACCAGTCAGCATCAGTTGTGCTGATGTCAACGATTTAATACGAATGCTGTGCGAATCCAGGAATGCACAGAGAATCTATGATGCTGTTCATGAATTCACTCAAAAGTGGAACCAAGATGCTAATTGTTGAATCATTTCCACCATGCGTAGGCCTCACTCAATAAGCTTTTGGAGATGCTGAGACATGCCAAACCTTACTTCATAAGGTGCCTCCGTTCCAACAGTAAGAAGGTGTGTCCCCACAGGGTTACTGAAGCTTCTTTATTTTGTCAGTATAAGGATGCTGTGTTAGTATGCGTTTGTGGGTGGGGTGGGTGTGGGTTGGAATGGACTTCTTTGGAGGAGCGCAAAGGGAGTGTTGTGAGGGGCCATATCATCAACATTCTTTCCATATGGTATTTACATGGAACTTGATTGAAAATGAAAAATATATTTTGAACATCTCGTGGAGATGGAGAACATTTTAAACATATAGTATTTATTGCTTGCAGGATGGCCTTGAGGTATGCACACTCGCCTCCAGGCCGTCTAGCTTGGGTTTGAATCCCGAACAAGCTATGAACTCTCATCCTGGTGTTTCACAGGCAGGGTGATTCATCAATGTGGGTGCTGTCCCTCAGATGGACATTAAAATGTGCATCCTGTTTGCCATCATTAGTGGGTGGACATTAAAGATCCCACGTTGTCCTTCATGAAGAGTAGGTGAGCTCTCACCGGCACCCTGAACAAATTCCGAATTCCCGTCTTGACTTCCTGAGTTGGCGTGGTGACCAGACCAGGATTGCAGCCTAGAAATTACTTCGGCAACAACAACGCTCTATATAGGGCATGATACAAGATGATGATTATGATAAGTGTATATAATTAGTAATAAAGTATTTTTCTCATTAATTGTGTATACTTACATATAGAACTAGAATGGCGCTCTTCAACGTCATGCCGTCGACCGATATGCCTACGCCCACATTATTACATCATTATACATACTTGTACCAAGTTTGATTTAAATCCCTTCAGCCGTTCTCAAGTTATAAACATATTACATACTCTGACCTCTAACCTTTGACCATGTGACCCCAAAATCTAATCATTTCATCTATACCTGCACCAAGTTTGACTTGGATCCCTTCATGCCAAAAAGTTTGGGAACCACTGCTCTAAAGAAATAAAAATAATTTGATGGAACATGGCAGGATGACATAAATGAAGAATCCTGGATGAGCAAAAGAGGCAATAAAAAATGAATACACTTAACGACGGATAATAAGAGCCCAGCACACCATGAGCACCACTCTCATTCACACACACAACAGACCAGTATTTGTGCGCATGCCGCCACGAGGTGGCAGTACAATTAAGCCACTGACATGCAGCCTGAGGTCTTCCTCTATGACAGGTAGGCAAGGGTGAGCAGGAACGGCACAACCATGTATTCCCTTGCAATTTCAGGCTGAAGGCACCAAAAAGGAGCAAAGCCAACAAATGCCAACATGCACAGAATCCCCAGCACTCCTGGTTTTATACTTATCCCGCATCTTCCTTTGGGGCCATGCTCTGTGGCATCGTGAAATAATGGCGGCCCCACACCAATTGTAGCAAACAATCCAGCCCGTCATTGGCGTGTCCGCCGAGGGTGCCATTACACATGTGTGCCCATGGCCAGGGGAGTCAAAAGATGGGTTAGGGGAGTCGCTGCCTCGGGACCTGGGGTCCGGTGAGGGGCCCGAGCTTCTGTAATTTTTTAAAACAGTACAGTGTAACCCTTCATCGGCTCATCCTCATTTCCTCATCATTACATTTCAACCCAGAAACTGATTTTGCTTTCCTTGGCTTTCTTGCTGGAAACAAAACAACATTTACCATTGTTAATGGTACAGTTTCCAACTTTACAGAACATGGTTATAAACCAGAAATGTGCATTACAAAGAAATGGGTTTGTGTCCTCTTTGTCCAAAAAAATTAATAAATTGTAAACCTACACGAGCACACAGGCCAAAAACCTTTCTCCTGACTATTATCCCTCCCCCCCCACCCCCATCCCCATACCCCATTAATGTAACAATATACTATACAACAACAACAACAACATGCATTTTAAGGCCATTTTCCCTGCTAGAGCGGGGGTTAGCCTTGCGGTCCCCATGACAATCTTCTCCATATTGCCCTATTTTCTGCATCTCTCCTTGTTAACCCCCTTGTCCGCATTTCTTCTTCCACCATCTTTAGCCACGTCTTTCTCGGTCTTCCCCGTCCTCTACTTCCTTCTTCATTCATTTCCATCACTCTTCTCAACCAGTCACTTTCATCCTTCCTCAACACATGACCAAACCATCTCAACCTGTTCCTCTTCACAGCATCAATCACAGGCTCTATTCCCATCATCTTTCGCAATTCATCATTTGTCTTCCTCTCTCTCAACGATACTCCGCACATCCACCGAACCATTCGCATTTCCATCCTTTCCAGCCTTCGTTGCTGCTCTACATTCATGACCCATGTCTCGCTCCCATAAATCATAACCATAACAATCATAACAATCCCATAAATCATAAATCATAATCAATCATAACCAATAACACTTCTCACACATGCAGCATACACCTTTCCCTTCAGCTTCAACGACACTCCCCTCCTCATCAGCACGCCACTCAGTTCCCGAAACTTCTTCCATGCACATCTCACTCGAGCAACCGTTGCCGAGTCTGATCCACCTTCTCCATTCAGCATGTCTCCGAGGTAGCAAAATGTTTTCACACCTTCCAGCTTCACGCCGTCTCCAAGATCCAACTCAACATTTCCTCCATCTGCAGCTCCCTCTGTGCACACCTTACATTTGAATGTAGCTGCCACACTGGTTAATGACCCTCTCAGACCACTACATTTTTGATGAACCCACTCAGCGCACATTGTACATTGAATGGAGTTCACTCCGACACCCTTCCTGCACACAGCACAGGGCCACTTCCCAGTTCTTTCCACCTCACCACATGCTTTACCACTTGCCATGTAACAATATACGATGTACAACAGATTTCCAACACCACGAGCTAAGTGCTCAGAAGTGAATGCCAAACAGGCCAATACTTGTGGATATATTTGTAGACTATATGTTATTCCTTCCCTGCTGTATTCAAAAATGAATGCAACATAAGCACGTATATCTAACCAGTAGGTGAGGCTCAGGTCTGACATTTCAATCACTGAGTGATCTTCATCTTTGATTGGACAGGAATCATGCACCACGTGGTAAGTATCTTTGGTCCCTCATTCATTTGGCATCGTCACACAGCATTGGTGATTTATGTTTATCTCTTGTCCACAGGATCCGATGGGCTTTGATCATGATCTTGTGCTGCGTCAGCTTCGATATACAGACATGCTGGAGACTGTTCGCATCACACGTTCTGGGTACAGTACCAAGTACTCATTTCAAGTGAGTACCAAGCCTGGAAGCCTGTCATCACTGCTCGCAGTTCTTGTTTATTCTGTTGCAGTTTGTGAACTACATCCCTTATTTCTAATATTTTGCAGCATTGCTATTTTGCAGTGCAATTATTTGCATAGGCAACGAGCAACTCTTTAAACTATCTTTACAAAAGACGTGCTGCATTCCAAGCGTCCATATTTGAGAAGCTTCAGTAAGGCTTTCCGAGTGGTTGTATTATTGTCTCTTTCCTCATTTGCTTTGACTCTGCAGGCCTTTAAGGAGAAGTTTGGATTACTGTTACCCAGCGACGCAGAGGCAACCGGAGAGGAAATAGCCACCCTCCTGAAAAACTTGCATATTGATCCAGACAACCACCAGATCGGCAAAAGCAAGGTGTGCACAATTTTTATTTCTGTTTGTCGTGCTCCAACTACTTTGAGGTTATACAAGCTCAAGTTGGAGAAAAGGGTGGAAAGTTGACTCATTTGATGTGAGGAATAAAAAGGAAAAGGGGCTATTCATGTATGACTTACATACTCTCCCATCTACCCACTTCTCCATCATTATATGCACGAATCTGAACCACCCTACATCAGGTATTCCTGCGAGAGAAAGAGCGCTTGCAACTGTTTAATGTGCTCCACAATGAGGTTCTCCAGCGAATCTGCCTTATCCAGTCATGGTACCGAGCCACAGCAGCACGTCGCCTTTTTCTTCGTCAACGTCAAGCCATCCAATGCCTGCAGGTCTGATATTGCCCTCTTTGCAGATCATGTATTCTTATACATTTAAGGAGGAATCACTTGAGAATTAACCAGACTTATTTTAACCCTATGTAATTGATGCATGATCAGCAGCTACCATTTCTTGGAGTAGCATGACCAGTAAAAACATTTGTAAGTGACTGTTTTGTGCTGGCAATTAAGGATAACTAGGGCATGCCCGTACTATATATACAGTGAACCCTCGTTTATCGCGGGGGTTACGTTCCAGAACCCCCCGCGATAAACGAAAATCCGCGAAGTAGCGACCATATATATATATTTTTTTAATATATATTTTAAAGCATTATGAACTCCCCACACTCTTATTAACCTTTCCCATACTCTTATAAACACTTCCTATACTCTTAAACACTTTTTACACTCTTAAACATACGTAATTTTAACAACATATAAAATTCTAATGGGTACTCACCATTGAAGATACTGTAGCTACCTATGGGTTCCCCAAGCAAGACCAGCATCAGAATCTCCTTGCTCCAGCCGGTGACGTCACCGGCGGGGATTCCCGGCGCGAGAGTGGCTGGTCACGTGACCGCTAAAGCGTGCCGCGCTTTGCGGGTATAATCAGCTACACCTGTTGATCACGTGACCACCGATTCACCGAAGCACGCCACGCTTGAGAGGCTTGGCTTTCGGTTTCTGGTTGTGCTTTATAATGCAGCCCGATAAATGGGCTTTTCAGTGTTCCCGAGTTGGTTTTGAGAATAAATATCTTCTCGGACGAGTTTGTGTCTTGCCCGTCATTTCGTCCGTATCAAGCAAGAGCCCCGGCTCTTCAATACTACAACTTGCGTGATGAAGATGATGATGAATTAGCTGTGCAGTACTGATGACGATGAAGGTGATGACGATGATGAATGTACTGGCGTTTTCCATACGCACGACTCTTTGTCTACCCTTCTACTGTACACTATGTACAGTATTTTATTTCTTGTAATATGTTTTAAATACTGTATTTTTCTTATTTCTTTACGTTTTTTAATTTTTTAGGCTAGAAAATGCTTATTTTACCACAAAAATATTTAAAATAATAGTATATAAAAATACATTTATACTGCAAAATCCCACGATATAGCGAAAAATCAGCGATATAATTTTACATATACTAGCGAGAAAAAACCGCGATGTACCGAATCCGCGAAAAGTGAACCGCGATATAGCGAGGGATGACTGTATATCTAAAAGTATATCCCCCCCCCCCCCTCTATTTACATGCAATGGTTTGGTCCAAAGCGAACGGCTTGCGAGTACGGTGACAATCCCCCCCCCCCTCTATTTACATGAAATGGTTTGGTCCAAAGCGAACGGCTTGCGAGTACGGTGACAATCCCCCCCCCTCTATTTACATGAAATGGTTTGGTCCAAAGCTAACGACTTGCGGAGTTTGGTAAAGAAATCGCCATCGCGTGCACAAATGCGCAGGAAAGCGAATGAATCGCAAATTAGTTTTAATTAGTTTTAAAATACCCGCTATAAGTACCCGTACATGTAGTAGTGCATATAAGTACCCGTACGTGGGTGCCCGTTCCTTGCCAAAAAAAAAAAAAAACGCTACCCGTACGCTCTACCCCGCCCGTACGCCCGTAAACAAAAAAAACAACGCTCTTCGCTTCCGCCCTTCGCTCTGACTGAATTGGGAGAAATAATGCGCATAAGAAATCGAGAAATTATTATTTTCTCCGGAAGAAATCGAATTACGTACCGTAATGGCGCACGCGCTGGGCTCAGCATCAGCTCGCTCTCACATCGGCCACGCCTACGCAATAACGCGTTCTGTGATTGGATGCCGGAAGTGCAGTCCTCACTGTCCGGAAGGTCGTATATCGCAGTTACGATGAATCGCAAATTCGTTTTTATTAGTTTTAAAACATAGTTTAACGCCAACATAGCGCCAACATAGTTTGCAAACGTGAAATAAATGAATACGCTCTCAAATGCCCGTACGCTACGCTAGGGCATGCCCGTACTATATCTATATCTAAAATTATATCCCCCCCTCTATTTACATGAAATGGTTTGGTCCATGAAATGTTTTGGTCCATTCGCAACGCCAAAGCGAACGGCGAACGCTTTACATGAAATGGTTTGGTCCATGAAATGTTTTGGTCCATTCGCAACGCCAAAGCGAACGGCGAACGGCTTGCGAGTACAGTGACAATCCCCCCGGGGTTTTTATTAGTTTTAAAACATCGTTTAACGCCAACATAGCGCCAACATAGTTTGCCGACGGGAAATAAATGAATACGCTCTCAAATGTGCCATCCGAGGCAGAGTGTGTTCGCCACGTTCGGCACACGCGATAGCTCGCTGCTCTCTGATTGGTTGAATCGTTTTTTGGACATAGCTCGGTAAGTAATTGTCCGATTAATATGAAACCTTGAAAAGGCACATCCTCGGGTCCCCAGCAATATACCTGGCAAGTTTAAAGTATATCGGACCCGTGGTTGTCGAGAAACAGCGGTCACAGACAAACAAACGTACAAACAAACAAACACACAGAGATTACTGGAATTATAGATAGATATGGTGGAAATAAGCAATATATATATATATATGTTGTTACGGACGCGGTTAAGATGTTATTTACCGAGCGGTGGTATTGCCGCGACCTAACAGTTCCCCCGATTCTTCCCCAACTCACCCGATTCCACCCAAACGTTGGCCAAATCGCGCTATGCTAAATCAATGATGGAAAGGACACAACGACTGGGATAGATGAAACGACGCAAGGGGTACAGTTCTCAAGACCTCCGGAGGAGGGTATAATTACAGTGGTGGAGAAAAGGGGGTAGATTACAAGGTAGTGAGGTAAAGACACAGAAGAGATAGGCACTTAATTACAGTCTTATCTTAACCCAGACAGACCACAGACAAACGGAACAAGGCTGACTTACACAGGGATTGATGGCAGGGAGGACAGGTAGGTTGATAGCACAAGGTGCACCTTGGCTCGGGGACAGGCTCAAGCACGGTCCAAGAGATGCAGGGAGGTGTCACAGCGCTCGGAAGGGACGTCTCTCTTGCTTCAAGCTCAGCGCGCATCTGACGTCACCTCCCTCTTCCTGCGCATGCTCAGCGGGGAGTGACACGCCCTCGGCTGGTTGGCTCCGCCCCCCTGGGGCCGGTCCGCCGCTTCCATTGGGTGCGGGGGTTACTGGGCTCCGCCCTTGACGAGGAGCTGACAGGGAGCCCCTATTTGGTAACCCCGTCGAGCACATGTTCGATGGCGGCTCGTTGGGAAGGCCTCGTGCCCTCCCAACACCCCCTACCAACCAAGCCGGAGTGAGGACGTGCACTCCCTGTGCACGCCGCTGCCGTTTCTGTTGTTGTTGTTGCTGAACCGTGAGGAAGAGCTGCGGGGAGGTATTGGGAGGTCCTAAACTTCCTAACGGTGCCATACAATCACATTCTGGTGCAACGAAGGGTCAGAATTAATGGAAACGAGTCCTTAACTGACATAGACTAAGAATAACTAGCAAGATGTCCTATAGTTGTCTTACATGAGATGCGGTGAACCTGGGCACGACATTTAATGGGGGAAATAGGGGGAGGTCGGGTCTACAGAGTGTTGTTTACAGCAAATGGGACGAGGGAATGGGGGATTGGGGAGAGTTGGGAAGTATTTAGGAAATAGGGGAATATTTACAAGCGGATATGGATGGATGCAAATCCCATATCCGCAACATTGCACCCTTCTCTACCTCGGGGCGTCCCGACCCGATAATTTTTTACCTACGTTAGTGTGGCACTCAGATGTAGTTCCCTCTACTATTAACTCAACCCTGAGTGCGACAGTTTTACAGATGTTCACAAATGAGTAAATATGTCCCCCTGCGACGTTGCACCCTTCTCCTAACAGAAACACACCCACAGGATAACCGAATCGCGGAAAGCATCCTCAAACTAAACATACAGCCGGTAGGGAGCATCATTTATACAAGACTGATATTTACACTACGATCCAGGACCTGTTCTTTGAGGAACACATGCAGATGCTATGCATAGGGAGAGCACGCATGCCAGCATCGATACACCAACCCACGAGTGCCCTGTGGCCCTACGGCCTTTAATAATGTGCAGAGCACCCCGTCCAAGCACCAAAAGCACCACCCCATACGCACAGTCAGCACCATCCGGTGCACCAATAAAGTGTTCAATAACAATGCACAATTAAGTGTCCATGGTCACCGGTGGTGTCGCAGCCGGCCGATGTTCTGCCGCTGGTCTTGCCTTCATGGAGTGCACTTGGCCTTCTGGCTTCTTTAGAAATAAAGAAAGGCGCCAACCGCGTCCATTTCTAAATTGTGGCCGTCAGGGGGGCCAACTAAAAGTGGTTCACCTGTATGGCATAGGTGCCACGTTGACCCAGAGGTCCATCCACGGGTGGTGCTTGACCGCCAAAGAACTGCGGTCCATTGTGGGCGGCCACCAAAATTGCGGTCCATTGTGGGCGGCCACCAAAATTGCGGTCCATATGGTGTATCGATCCAGGCAGCAAGCAGCGGAAGTACAGGCCCACAACTGCGGAGCCAGCACCTCTCTCTCCTTTCTCTCTGCCCCAAAGCCAGATCCTCGGAGGTGGGAGACAAAAGAAGACAAGTGAGTAAGGTGGTAAGGGCGCAAAAGTGCACGCAGTACTAGGTAATGCACACTGGGGGCACATGGGAACCTGGTGAGACAGGTACGTTCCTACCATACGCCCCCCCCCCCCCACCAGGTAACCTACATTGCCACTCCCTTACCCCTTACTGTATCCACAAAACACAACACTACCCATAAACATCTACTTTACACATCACCAACGTCCCTACTGTCTTCCCCGTTCCTCCCATAAACCAAATTCGTCTTCTCTCCCTCCTAACCAATCAAATTTGCCATTTCCAACTCTCATCAAAATCTGCCATCTCCAACTCAACATCAAAATCTGCCATCACCAATTCATCATCAGTCCCTCCTAAGGAGGGAGAGATGGAATCACCCCAATGTCTCATCCACGTCGTGATGCGTCTCACAAATCCACACAGCAATTCTCCTTTCCTGCAACACAGAACAAAGGAACACAGGTGTGGAGTCATCATCACCACCTCAGGTAAGTGGCTGCGTATGGTGCGACAGGTTCATCAATCCTAACTATTTCCTAAATGACTTTAACAACTTTACATTACCCGGGGTCTTTCTCCTGCCAAACCATTGGCCCTCATTACTCTATGTGGTTCGAAGAACCAAAATCCCATTGACCATCTGTGGTGCACACCATCAATTTGGGTCTCACTCCCCGGTTCAACACTCGGTGCCCCCGCACAATTTCGGTGGCTGGGTCGTGTGACGCTCCCAGCTGGTCCGCCCACCTGCACACCTCCACCACTGTTGTTGCCTACCGAGCTCACCTGCTCCTCACCCTAACCTAACTAACTGGGGAAGGCCCTCTCGCACTCTCACCCCCTCAGTGCCCTCTCTGGCACGGGCTGCCCGATCCACACCCGGGATCCTCAGGCACCCACTGACACTAACGGCTCCCAGAGCCCACCTGCGGCCTCACCTGGCCGACATCTAACAGTGGCGGAGTGCCCAAACCATTCACACTCATACTAACAGGCCACACGACCAGCCAATTTCACCACACCAATGCACCCATCCACAATACCATTCTGCAACCGCACCACAAATGCCAATATCCAACCACAATTTACCTATACCTTCTAACTATTCTTTAAACTACCCTCCCCGGGTACTCGTGAAAAGGGGTCCACTCTTCCCCCATCCACACCTTCGCACCATGCACACCACTCCGTACCACTTACTCCAACTCTCTCCACACCACTCATTCTCTGCTCCATATATTCCACACACCTGTACTTGCACACCTGTGCTCTCATACTTGGTGCCGCCTGCACCCTTCTCTCCCCCAAGCGCATTCGCGCTGATCCACAACACTCACTACTCATACACTGCTCCACACACCTGTCCAGTTCTCACACAGCATCATCTCATCTAACTACTCCCCTCTGAAACTTGCGCTTCCCAGTCGTCCCTTTAAACTATTGCGCTCCCTCGTCATTATCATCCACTCTAATCTACCTGCGTCCCCTCTACAGGTATCCTTGTCACTAACTAATCTTAACGTCACCTAATGTCATCTTCGCTAGACCCCTACACACGATATCCTAACCCACCCGGGCTAGTTTTCACTGCCATACACCCCTTAATCTATAGCGCATTTGCCCCCAGTTTGTGAGGGATGACAGAGTTGCCATCCCACCACATCGGGCATCTCCCACTACCAATTTTGCACATCAAATTTCAACAAATCAAAAATTTGCCAATCACTACCCATCATCTGCTAATCATTACTGCCAATCCTTTGCCAATCATCAAATTTTGTTTTTCTAATTTCGGGTCCAAAACACTAACCTCATCACTCGTCTACTTATTAGATCCTCTCGGTGCGCCAATTCACATCTACAGCCCGGCTTCGTACAGCCGAGCAATGAATGCGGGTTCTTTGGTACCGGCGGTTGGATGCGTCCGGCACTCGGTGCAGGGACGGGGGCTTACCCGTGCCGAGATCCCACGCACCACCTCGCCGCGGAGCCATCCAATTGCCCGATCTCGACCTGCCGGAACGTCTCAATAAAAAGTGGTCGCCATGACGACCCTTCCTATCGGGCTGCCCGTTCCGCCTAGCGGAGCACGGACGCGGCCGTTCCAAGCGCGGCCCAGCGTGGATCGCGTACGGCGGTCCTTTCGAACCCGCCGTGGCTCGGATCCCCGCTGGTTCTCGCGGCACGCGAAGCCCGGCACGCACCGAGGGCCCGATTCGGCTATAAGTCGCTCTAACCTCTAACCCGGTTACCGTCGATGCCTCACCTGCATGCTTACACCCAGCAACCCGTTCCTTGCTCATACATCCAGCTATTCCCATGCCCCTCGTCATTGTGCCTTCTCTTCCACACCCAGGAACACTCATTCCGCTCACAGACTTGGTCACACACCTGACCACCGAACACTTTGGCACACATTCGCCGTTCGCACACCTCACCAACACACCTCTTCGTGCCCCTCCTCAGTCACCTCCTCTGTGACGATCGCAGGTGTGCTCTCACTCGCACACCCAACCACGTGCCTCACGACCAATTCCAGCGTGCATTCCCACACACGCTCTACCATTCCAGGTGTGCTTCCTTTCTCACCTGTCACAACCAACTCACGCTCCGTGTCACTCTTACTACTTCCACCACCACTCTTGACAGCGCACTCACCCTTACTCTCGACAGCGCACTCTTTCCTCATGCACCTGTCCGTTACACACCTTTCTCGCGCACCCTCTCCCTTTACACCCTCTGTAACACTCACCACAGGTGTACACTCTTCCTTACTTTTGACAGCGCACTCTTTCCCCATGCACCCGTCCGTTACACACCTTGCTCGCGCATCCTCTCCCGTTACATCCTCTGTAACACTCACCACAGGCGTGCATTCTTCCGTTACATCCTCTGTAACACTCCTCACTACGCGCTTCCATGTGCTCCCTCGCACACGCGCTACGACCGACTCACTCTCGACAACACCCTCACTCCTTGGCGCGCACTTTTTCCTCACACACCCCAGAGTCAGACTTTCTCGCACACCTCCTTTTTCGCACACCAGACCTGTCGCACACTTCACCAACGGCCTCTCACGAACATCCGGGTCCATCTCGACCCCCAAGCTTATTAAATCACCTGGCGCATCATACGCACGACCATATTGGTCACCACTTACACCGGGTCCTCTTTCTCTTCGCTTCTCCTCCATCACCTGCGAATCCCTCATCCGGTTAATGAGCACATCATCACGATCCGAACACAGGCTTTGGACCAATGCTTTTACTTCCTCCTTTATCTCTTTCTTATCCTCTCTCCGTCGCTTCTTAATTTCGCTCACCCCTTCTTCCACTTCTTCTAATTTCTGCTTCACCTCATTTTTTACCATCAAATCTTGGAGACGGCGGCAGGGATTTTCGAAGCTCCACACGGTCTCCACGTTTTTCGAAGTTAAGTCTGTTCACAATTGTATTTTGTCGAAACTGTATTTATCTTTCGGTGTGTGAAGTTATTGTGTGCAACTTTGGTTGTTTCTCGGTGTTTATCTTTCATAAATTGATCGTCTGTTTGCCGTGTCGCGAGCAAAGCCTTTGCCGCGTCGCGAACGATTTGAAATCGAAGTTAAGTGATTGTTCCCATTTGTATTTTCGTTAAAACTGTATTTATTTATGGTGTTGTACGTATATTGTGTCCCGACGAAGATTTTTCGGTGCAAATCTTTCATACCTGTATTGAAAATCGTGTTAATTCGTGTTGTGTCTTGAGGCCTTGTACAGTATGCACTGTACAACCTTGAGGCTTTGTTTTTCTCAGCGGTCCGTCGTTTGTGATCCAATAACTTTCGTTCTCTGTATTCCCAGTCTTTTCACCCATAGCCTACTTCCTTGTGTAAATCTCCTCAAAAAAAAAACAAAAAAAAAAACAACATTTCCTTCTCTGTTCTCATTCGTTTATTCATTCTTATTCGTTCGTTCATTCTTCGACCACGTGTTTCTCCCCCATTTCCCCAGATAGTTTTCACTCATTAACCTTCAATGTTTACACTTTCCCCTCAAGTTATGTATTCCGTCATATTTTATAACACCTTTTTCTTCTTCTTCTTTAAAAGGCTGCTTTCGACTTGCTCACCAAATCAATTCATCCCAAAAAAAATATCCATCTCCTATAGTGCCTTTTTTCTACATTCCCTAAACTCTCCTGCACTCCATCCTCCATCCAGCGTCCTTAAATGTATTTTTAACTCGAAGGTCACAAGAAACTCATTTTGCAATAAATGTTCGTTTCCCATAAATCGTACACTTTCAAAAATCCAATATCACCCCTCCCCTCCAAATCATCCCCATAACCCCTCCCCTCCAAATCTTCCCCATCACCCCTCCCCTCCAAATCTTCCCCATCACCCATCCCTTTCAAATCTCCCCCCTTGCCCCCTCCCTCCTAAACTACCCCCTCACCCCTCCCCGCCAAGACGCCCCCTCGCCCCTCCCCTCCTAGACTCCTGCCTCACCCCTCCCCTCCAAATCTCCCCCATATCCCATCCCTTTCAAATCCCTCCCCTTGTCCCTTCCCTCCCAAACTCCCCCCTCACCCCTCCCCTTCAAATCTCCCCACCCTCATTGCTTCTCAATTTCCCCCCTCTCACTCCCCCTCCTCAAAGCGTCCTCCCCGCTTCTTCCCCCTTCAAACTCTCACCTCCATCTCCCCCAACCTTCTGCCTCGCTCTTCCCCCTCCTCAAATAACACCTCATTGTGGCTCACCCAATCACCATCAAACCTTTTGTCCGCCCCATCCTTCCCTTTCTCCGAGCTATTCTGAAATCTCTGACACACCTTCAACAGCTCTCCCTACCTCTTCCACCTCTTCCACATCTTACCCTACCCCCCCTCCCCCCTGTTCTGTATCTGATGCTCCCCCTTCCTCTTCATTAACGGTATGGACCTCAAACATCCGGGGCCTTCGTTCAAACTTAACTGATCTCTCCATACAGGTTGCTTCTGTCAAACCAGACATGATCTGCTTAACAGAAACTTTCCTCCTTTATGATGTCTCTGATTCCATAGTATCTCTCCCGGGCTACTCCCTCCTCCGGTATGATAGACCTGAGCCTCGTCCTGGAGGCGGGGTTGCTATCTTTATCAAAAACTCTCTTCCTCACTCGCCCTGCACTGCACTCTCTCCACCTCACCCCCAGGAATACCTCTGGCTACGGCTTCCCCTTCGCTCCCACCTCTTGTTCATATGTGTGTTGTACCGTCCACCAAACAGTGATGACTCCATCTACATCTCGCTGTCTGATGATATGGACCAACTTCTATCTACTCATCCCAACTCTCTCTTCCTCATATGTGGTGATTTCAACTGTCATCATGCCAGTTGGCTGGGTGTGGGTACCTCTCTCACCAGCCATGGCTCCTCAGCAAAGGACTTCTGCGACTCACTGGGACTGACACAATCTGTCAATTTCCCGACCCGGATCTCAGTCAACGGAACATCTTCTCTTCTGGACTTGGTTATGACTAACTTCCCTGAAAATGTCTGCTGCTCTTCTTCTGCTCCGATCGGATCATCTGATCATGTCCTTGTTAAAGTGGACATCTCTCTGACCATCCTCAGGGAGCCTGCTCAGCGTCGACGAGTCTGGCATTTCACTCAGGCCAACTGGCACGGTCTTCAAGCAGCCATCAATCATCTGGACTGGTCTCCCATCTCTACCACCTCTGACATCAACTCATCCTGGGAATTCTTCCAAAGTAAATTGCTCTCTCTCATGCACAGATTTATCCCATCTCGTCTTCAGTTGTCATACCCTTCCTCCCGTCCATGGTACACGGAATCTTGTGGTGAGGCTGTTGCCCAGAAACAACTTGCCTTCGTCTCCTGGAAAGCAAATCCAACGGAAGGAAATCTCATTTCCTTTCACAAAGCCCGAAACAAGTGTGTGTCCACCCTCAGGAGAGCCAGGAAACAATATCTCTCCGTTCTCAAGACCGAACTCTCTTATCTGTCTCCCTCTTCCAAATCCTGGTGGCGTCTGGTCAAATCCGTTTCTGGTGTTTGTTCCCCCTCCATCCCCTCCCTTACCTCAAACGGCTACACAGCTGACTCCGCACGTGAAAAAGCTGAATGCCTCAACTCTGTGTTTGCCTCTAAATCTTGTGTCCCAAACCCATCCCTCTCTGTACCCACCATACCCAGTCGTACCCTGCTGCTCCTGGACTTCGTGTCCTTTCCTCCTGACAAGGTGGAAAAGTTTCTGTCAACCCTCGACTCTGATTCTGCAACTGGACCCGACGGCATCAGCCCACGGGTCCTAAAATCCTGCTCTGCTGCTCTATCTCACCCTCTCTCTGTTCTCTTCACCCTCTCTTTTGCTCAAGGTCAACTGCCATCTGCTTGGAAATCAGCCAACATCACCGCTTTGCACAAAAAAGGTGCAAAAACAGATCCTAGCAACTACAGACCAATCAGCCTTCTCCCAATTATCAGCAAAGTCATGGAATCCATCATTGCTTCGGATATGAAATCTTTCCTCTTCTCCAATGGCTTGATCTCTGATCATCAATTTGGTTTCAGACCAGGTCACTCTACTCTGGACATGCTGCTTCTGCTGTCTCAACAATGGATGGAGGTCCTCAATGCCAAACAGGAAATTAGAGCTGTCTCCCTCGACATATCACGTGCCTTCGACACGGTCTGGCACCCCGCTCTGCTCACCAAACTCTCCTCCTTTGGTATCCATGGAAATCTCCACGCATGGCTGGTGGACTTCCTCTCTAGTCGTCGTCAACGTGTGGCCCTGAATGGGTTTCTCTCATCTCCTCTTCCTGTTCAGGCTGGAGTTCCCCAAGTCAGTGTTCTGGGCCCCGTGCTTTTTCTGGTCTTCATCAATGATCTCTCTGACTCTCTCGAAAATCCTCTCTATCTCTTTGCTGATGACTCCACTCTCTGCCGCTCCATTCCTCTTCCCTCAGATCGGCAGTCTGCTGCCTCCTCACTCTCTGAAGACCTGGACAAAATCACAGACTGGTCAAACAAGTGGAACATGTCTTTCAATCCTGACAAATCTCACACTCTTACTATGTCTCTCCGAAAAGATCGACTGGACAACCCTCCCATCTACTTTCTCAACAATCCTCTCCAAGAAGTTCTGTCGCTCAAGATTTTGGGTCTCACTATCTGCCATGATCTTTCTTGGGAAAACCACATTTCCAAGCTGGCCTCCAAAGTCAGTCGCCGACTGGGCATCCTCCGTCGTGCGAAGTCCTTCCTCGGCACACCTGAGCTCCTCACCACATACAAGGCTTTCATCCGCAGCTCAATGGAATACTGTTCTCCCCTATGGGCCGGTGCTCCTGCCTCACACCTAGCTCGGCTTCACGCTGTTGAAACCAAAGCTTTCAGAATTATTGGAATCTCCCGCGATGAAGCTATCTCTGAGGGCCTTTCACTCACTCACCGCAGGCAGGTAGGTGGTCTTTCTGTCTTCTACCGACTCCTCTCCGGCCTTGCACCCCCAGCTCTCTCTGTGCTCTGTCCCCCAAATATTCCTACAGGTCGCACAAGATCTGCCAGCAACCCTCTGATGGTTAAACTGCCGAAATCTCGGCTCTCTGCTCACCTTCACTCTTTCATTCCTCTTTTCTCCCGCCTCTGGAACAAACTCCCTCACTCCCTTCAATCCCACTCCTCCCTCCAGGCCTTTAAAACAGCTGTTCACCACCATCTCTTATCTTCCCCCATCCAAAACCTTGATCTTTTCTACCCCCGCTAATTCACCCCAGATCCACCTTGTTTGAAATTCCAACTTCTTTCCTGGAAGTCCTGGCAGTGTCCATATGTTTTATACCTCTCCCACCGCCCCCTTCCCACGCCCCCCCCCCCCCCAAAGCCCTCGCCCTCTCTCAGATCTCTCGATGTCTCCATGTCTCTCGGTCCCTGCTCTCAAATGTTGTGTTTGTGTCCTTCCCCCTCTCTCCCCATCTTGTCTACCGCTCCCTATGTTATATGTTTTATGTGTCGGTTTGTCTGTCTGTGTGATTAATGTTCGCTCTTTCACGAGCCTCGATCTTGTATACAAAAAAAAAAAAAAAAAACCTCCTTCATCTCCTCGTGCGCCCCCTTAAGTTCTTCCTCTAACTCCACCTTATTTTTTTCTATGTGCTCCCGCACCTCCCGCTCTTTAACCTCCATCACCTCTACCACCTTGTTCATTTTCCTCGTCAGGTCCTCATGTACCGTCTGACACTCTTTTTTAATTACCCCTACGTCCTTTTTCATCTCCTTCTGTGTTGATTTTAATCCCTCTATTACCGCTGTGTTCTTCTTTACCTGGTCCCCCAACTCCTTTTGTCCCACTGTCAGCTGTTCTACTCCCAGCGTCAACTCCTCTATACCGCCTTGCAATTTTACAGTCCCCTTTCTCACCTCCTTCTCCATGCGCTCCTTACAGTGCCTCACCTCCTCGCACAAGACTCCGACCTCCTCACTCACACCTCTTCTGATCTCTTCTCCCATCACTTGCATCTCCTGCCCAGATGCCACCCTCATCTGCTCCATTTCCTCCCTGTGAGCATCCAATTTAGTTTCTACCCCCATTCTGACCCCCTCTATCTGCTGCCCCATTTGTTTAACTTCCCTTTCCGCTTGGTCCCTCATGTCCCTCAATTTGCCTTCCATACTGTTTTCTAACCCCTCTAACCCCTTTTTCATCCCTTCCATTTGATTCTCTTGAGCGGCCATTCTGTTTTCTACCCCCGTTAACCCCTCCTGTATTTCCCCTAATCTATTGTCTAATCCCTCTATTCTACTCCCTAACCCTCCGATCTGGGCCCCATGTCATTCCTCAATTTCTCGCTATTGGACCCCATCCTTTGTTCTAACCGTTCCCCCATTTCTCCCATTTTGCCCCCCATTTCACCCCCCAATCGCTCACTATCAGCCCTCATTTGCTCACTCTGAGCATCCATCCGGTTCCCCATTACCCCCAATTGCTCACTCTGAGCCCTCGCTCCGTCCCTCATTACCCCCATCATTCTGCTTTCCAATTCTGCTCCATTCTTGTCCATAAGGGCCTTCATTTGTATAAAAAAAAGGTTCAAATCCACCAGCGGCGCTGCTACGGTCGCGGGCGCGGTCGCCGTAGCCATGTGCGAGGCGCCATTTTGCACGCCCGTAACCTCGTGCGTGAGGACGC
>NC_136267.1:113009962-113012462 GCF_964187855.1 Myxine glutinosa | reverse complement strand
AAGCGAACGGCTTGCGGAGTTTGGTAAAGAAATCGCCATCGCGTGCACAAACGCGCAGGAAAGCGAATGAATCGCAAATTAGTTTTAATTAGTTTTAAAACATAGTTTAACGCCAACATAGCGGCAACATAGTTTGCCAACGTGAAATAAATGAATACGCTCTCAAATGTGCCGTCCGAGGCAGAGTCTGTTCGCCACGTTCGGCACACGTGATAACTCGCTGCTCTCTGATTGGTTGAATCGTTTTTTGGACATAGCTCGGTAACTACTTCTCCGATTAATATGAAACCTTGAAAAGGCACATCCTCGGGTCCCCAGCAATATACCTGGCAAGTTTCAAGTATATCGGACCCGTGGTTGTCGAGAAACAGCGGTCACAGACAAACAAACAAACACACACACAGACACACAGACACACACACACACACACACACAGAGATTGCTGGAATTATATACACAAAGAATTAAGTTAAGCACCCCTACACAACGAATTAAGGTAAGCACCCCCTAATATATATTCTTTGTGTATATGTATACATTGGCATATATTCTAAGGTATGTGAGATCAAATAATGATTGGTATGACATTAGCAATTATCCATTGATGAAATTGAGTGATCAAAGTGAAAAAAAGTGATTGGTTGAGTCAGTGATCCGATCACGTGGGTCCTACACACGTTATTGACGCAAAGATCGCTAGAGGTCTTCTCAGAACAATGACTGTACGTTAGAAAACATAAACGTCATCCACACTGTCCGTGATGGACCTATAGCTCCATACTTAAATTGAGGTGAAAATATGCCTAAAATTCCCAAATAATTTCACCTTAAATTATTCAGAATAAAATATTGAAAACGGCATGATTGTTATGTTTTTATGTGACCATAATATCACTTCTCCAGAAAATATAGCAATATCATGGGTATATTACACTGTTTTGACGACAACAAACTTGTAATGTGCGAGGTTGTAAAAAAACGGGGGGGGTGCTTAACTTAATTCTTTGTGTATAGATAGATAAGGAGGGTTGGTGAAGTGTTCATATGGTTGAGAATGAGATGGTTGTGCCCATGATGTAGTTTAGTGCCCACAACATCAAATCAGTGGATACTTAATTTCATCAAAAGTCTCACTAGAGAAGGGACTTGGAAGATTTGGGAGACAGTCTTTGTGGGGAGAGAATGTGAGGGCAGAGCACTTTTGGGGATTGAAGGGAACATTCTGGATAATTAATGAGGAATTAGTTTGACGTGGACTGTGGCATTTCGAATAAGTTTGACGTTGACCGTGGCATTTTTTAAAGCCTGTGCAACTCACTTTGCATTATTTTAAGTTGTTGACTCCAAAGTCCTGAAAATTATTGGCATTTCACATTGTAAAGCACAGAATGAGGTTCTGCTGCTTCCACACTACAAACAAGTTGGGTGGGATAATGGTTTTACAGTGGCACTTATCTAGGTCTTGCTCCAGCACTTCTCAAAGACATTTATCCCTTGTGAACCGCATTGGGTCTCGTGATCCACTTACCAACCAAGTCCTTCTGTCACTTCCACTTTTTCATTCCCTCTTTCAGGACTAAAAAGAACGTGTTTCGAAAGTTATTTGCATGGCTATCACGACACTCGTTCATGATCCTGAATTGTGATCTTTTTTTTTGCAGCACTGTGTGCATTCCTGGCTGGAACGAAGGCGACTTGCCAAGCTCCTCACAGCAATGCATGCTGGAATAGATCTCTGGGCGAATGGCGCTACTCAGCTCCGGCTACATATTGCTACTGT
Organism: Myxine glutinosa; assembly: GCF_964187855.1. NCBI lineage: Eukaryota > Metazoa > Chordata > Myxini > Myxiniformes > Myxinidae > Myxine > Myxine glutinosa. The sequence continues at coordinate 113,010,682 of NC_136267.1, read as the reverse complement.
CGTGAATGTAAGCTTAGTTCAACAATAAAGTTTTCCAGATTTAGCAGTTGGGTTGTGAAAATAATAGGGAGATGAGTGTACAAAGCAATAATCATTTAACTCGCATATAATTTTGTGCACAGGTGCAAGAACTATAGTTGTAAATGTATTGGCTTCATCCATTCATCTCCATTCAGGCGTGTTTGCTCTCATTGGCTGATCAGAAGAGGACTGTTGTCACGGCAGACGTTGCTACCCAACTCAGAGCAGCAATCACGTTGCAAGCTGCCTGGCGGGCCCATCGGCAACGCAATGCCTATCTTGAGATGGTCCAAGCAGCGATTTGCTTGCAGACTGCCTGGCGGGAGAGAGGCCGGCAGTTAGAACTGAGACGTCGCAACAAGGCAGCTGTGATTGTTCAAGTCAGTCTTTTTTTGTTTGGTATTACATTTCTGCACATATGTTTGCATGCATGTGGACATGGATCTATTTAATTGTGTATGTGTCTGCTCTTTCACAATCCTAGAACTTGTAATCTACTCTTCCATAATACTAAAGAAAAAAAACGTATATCACCACTCAAAGTTGAATTTGTTTGACAGACACACCAGTGCGACCAACCTTCAATTCTAGGCAAACTGCTAAAAATTTTAACGCACCTGCAAAAATGTTGGGACACTAATTATAGGACATGTTCAGCTTAGTTCAATCAATCTGCCATGAGGAATATTTGATTTATTT